>NW_025954591.1:0-20586 GCF_022376455.1 Epithele typhae
TCGCGCAATGGGGAAGAGTGACATACCGGAACGACCTGCAAAATAACCCGGTTAGCCGTTTCGAGTCGGTTGGGAGCATACAGCCAAACACTGACGAGGAGTGTCACGATGTTCACGATGTTGGCTACGATAAGAATGCTACGTCGGCGGCGTTCGAGGTGAGCTCGAGGTCCCCCACGATGGCCAGGTATTGTGCTTACGCAAAGTAGATTGTTCCTTCGAATGGACTTGAGGTTAAGCCTCTGGCGGATCTCCGGCGCAAGGTGAACTCACCGTCGCGGTACTTACATAGTCTGGAGCAACCCTCCTGAGGCTAACGAGTCCTTCCAGGCCTTGATGGCCTTGTATAGCGTTAAAGCGAATATGACAGCATCGAACCATAACATTGTGCTCCAGGCTATTGCAAGGTCTGGGAAACCCACGATTTCAGCTGCTGCTAATGAGGTGAGGGGGTCGGTTCTTACGAATGCCTCTGCGTAAGGTGTGTTAGTATCAGTGAAGTTGATCCGAAAGATGTGTAACTCGCTGGACTTCTGTGAGCGTAAGCTTGCACTCGGCGTACTTGAAGCCAATGAAATATCGGTGGAAGGGGCTTTTCGTGGTAAGGAAGGCTGCCTATCGACGACAGTATCGAGTCACAACTATACGCAGAGTTTCCGTCACAGATATATATATACTCACCAAAAATTGCGCGATACCGACCACATACGTGACGAGCAGAAAAACCAGCATCCGTCTGCTGCAGTCATATATAGCGTAGGTTCGCAGGCTTAGGAGCACTGCGGGAGCAGCATCAGTGCACTACATGCGGAATCTCTTGTTAAGCCCTTACCTGCGACAAGTAACTGACAAACTGCGGCGTAGATTTGATGGTAGAACTGAAGCTGCCGACACCTGCCTCCTTATCGGTGAAGATCCGTGTAGTCTGAGTGAATCCTTACCGCTGCTGGATGGTGTGAGCACATATTGAGATAGACTGGATGAATTACTCACGTGTTCGAGAAAAATACCGAAGTACTCCCAGAAGAACGGTAGTGACCCCAATAGTCCAAAGTATCTGCAAACCATGTAGAGAGCGAAAGACTTGGAGGCCCTTGAGCCGCTCCAGTAGTACTCAATTTCGGGTATAATAGTAAGCAGGTAATCATAGAACAATATTGCTGTTCAAGTGTGGGGGTGAGCCACCAATAAACCAATTAGATGTCACTTAGGCTTACTGTACGCGGCGAGGGTCAAGGAGGCATCCACGCGCGCCGCAGAGACACTGGATGCAGAACAATCAGACACCGACAAGGCGAATGCAAGGAGCGGCTTACTACTGCTCTGCGAAGGCGTGCACTGCATCCGACATGGGCTCGATGAGGGGAGGGGAGAAGGAGCGTGGGGTCCGTTGTGGTATATGAGGGTGCTGTACTCAAGCTCTGATACAGCGGCGGAGATCCGACACGTATTGCTTCCGGCGGCGGGGATCCTGCCCTCCGGGGATGATCGTCGCAACTTCCGCATCGGGCCAGGGTGCGGTCATATGTGCAAGCCGCTGCTTGGGCCACTGTGCAGCAGTACCGGCGTGCGGTTCAGGTGCAGTTGGAACTCTCAATATCTCCATGCAGAGACCAGCCGCTCCTGCCACGGACTTGAACTCATTCAACCCATGCATAATCAAGCCGCGCGCGTCTCAAGCTGAAATTCGCGCCGAAGTGGCTTCAGTGACAGTTCGCTGCGCGATATGACAGGCGGTTGCACCTTACCACCGGTGACGCCTTCTCCTCCCGTTATCTATCCGCCCCTCCACCGCGCAGAACCAGTAGACTGAAAAGCTTGACCGTGACAGAAGAGCAGAACGGACTCAGGGACTCCAGTCTTGTAGACTGCTGCATGATTAGAGGACCACCACAGGAATGGCGCCGAAGCTACATCGTGTCCCGTACAAAGCTTAGAGTTCCCAGCGATGATGCCAAGAGCTCCAGTAACCTCTCGCTCTCCTTGCGCTGGGCTGCCGCGAGGGTTTCGAGGGTATCCTGGAGCTCCAGGTTCGAGGCAAGGACTTCTCCATGTATGCGCAGGAAGACGTTCATGAACGCCTGCACCGCCTCGAAATCTCGATGTGAACGCAATCGACTCGTGAGACCGTGTAGGAAGATATGCAGCGCTTCCAACGAGGTGAGCGACCGGAGTTCAAGGTCAACGGCTGCCGGTGAGAGCGCCTTGGCATAATTGAAGAAGTCTTCGTCTGCGCAGACCGGTCAGCCATCCTTGTCCACACGGATGATGGTAGGGCTTACAATCAGTTGAACCACCTTCGTAGGCATCAGCCAACTTCCGGTGGAAGACACTCTCCACGTCACCCGCCGCGTGCTGCAGACGTTTTGAGATGCGAGCCTTTTTCTCTGCTTCTGCTTCTGAGGCTTCTCGTTTCCTCTTCCTTTCGGGATCTTCGATCGCGAAGCGCTGTTCGACTCCGGGAAGAGTAGGAAGGAAGAATGGCGCCTTCTCAGGCTGTTTGGGGGGTTCGTTGGGCTTGTTGCGAGCTTGGATGACGTCCAGGTTGAGAAGGGTCTGCCAGCGCGCGCGCGGGAGAAGCGTAAATGTGACAAGCTCCCCATCGAGCTGTGGTGGTGTGCTGAAAACATCGGCGGGACTGTCTTGGACTGTCAAAGCGGACAAAGCATTGAGTGTTTCATCTTCCACTACGCCTTGCATTGACGGCATAGCCACGTCAACAACATCGTCCTCGACAATGCTCTTGAATGAGATTTCGGCATATTGCGCACGGTTGGCCCTGTAGCAACAGTGAGCGACAGCAATGTGCGTGAGTGATTTGACGCACCAAAGGTAGACTCCAACACTGTCCACATGAGAGGTAGCCAGGAAATCGTTCGTTGGAGAGAACGATATGCTTGTAGCGACGCTTGACGTGCGGAAAAGATCAATTAAGCGACCTGTTGGTACATCGAAGGTACGGATAATTGAGTCCATGGAGGTAGTGACAAGCCATCTCGAATCAGGCGAAAAGGTCTGCGAAGTAATCAGCGGGAGCCTGAAAAGAGCGCCAGCGGTAGGAAGCGCACCACGTCTAGCACGCGGCCACGGAACCCTCCTAGTTCTCGAACAATCCGTCGAGTTTCGATATCGATGACGCGGATAATGAGGTCGTCACAGATAACTGCGAGTAGATTGCTATCCCGATGCAAGGTAATGCTTGCCACAGCAGAGGGGAGAATGAGGGTGTGCTCTAATGAGGCAGTGTGGAAATTAAAGAACTACAACGTGCGGTCAGGTCCACGGGTGCACAAAAAGGCATCAAAGGCACTCACGTTGATGGTCCCATCCAGAGTACTAGCGACCAGAACTCGGTCCAACGCGTCACTCGCGAGACCCGTGATACACCTTTCTCCCTTCTTCTTGCCGGACGACCGGAACCGGCTGGTGACGTTGGTAGGGCATGAACCAACTTCGTACGTTCTCCGTAGAATGCCGGATTGCATGTTGTACATGTTTATTGGTCCCATTGATGAGGCAGTGATCCCGAAATTGCCGCAGGCTGTCACACAGACCGCCTGAAATGGATCAGTAAGAGCCGCAGCAATCCAGGGGACAGGGTGAACCTACCTTGACAGAGCCAACTGTGGTTTTTTTCTTCTCGCCCGCAACAGTGAACACATGTTTACCAACACGCTTGTCTTTCATCGACCATGTCCGAGCAACAGCCTCGTCTGTGTGGGCGGTGAGGATGTCATCCCAATCTTTTGATCGGGTGGTAGAGGAAGAGATCGCGGTCGGAGCAGGGAACTTGAGTGATGCGATCGGGATGGAGAGACTTGTTGCCTTCTTTGTCAGCGGGCCTAAAGTATCCAGAGACCCGTAAGAAGGAAATCCACGCGCCCGCATATAAATCCTTGCCTTGGCTGAGCTCAAAGCTGCGCGAGTCTCTCACAACGCTCGTACACCGCAGGCTGCGGTCACGAGAAGCTGTCAGGAGTTGTTTTCCATCGGCCCCGTAGTAGCGAATCAGATGCGGAGGTGCATGGTGCCCAGAGCGAAACTTCAGTAATCGAGGTGCTTCAGTGGGAGTGTCGAAAAGCCATTGCTGTCCACGTCGTCAACTTGTGATCTAGAGCCGCACGGAGAACGCACTCACTTTGACGCTATTATCTTCACCCGAGCTGATCAGCACCGGCTGCCCTGGTACCCATTCCAACCCCGTGACAGCACCATCGTGCGCGCCGCGAACGATATGCAACAACCGACCACCTGCGTTCAGGTCCCAGAGCGCGATATGACCGGTAGTTGACGCCGAAGCTAGAGTTGGGTGCCCGTCTGGATTGGGACGCAAATTCAGTCGGTAGGGTCATCATGACCTGGGCTCAGCTCACCGCTTCGGAAGGACAATGCCCTAACACCTCCATCTTGCATGACCATGCGCATGAGCTTTTCATCGGCCCGAACATCGTAAATGGATATTTCTCCAGATGAGAAGCCTATCCCAACAACATCTATCGCCGGTGACCGAGCAAGAGCAGTAATGGCAGTAGGGGAAGTCGCGGAGGGCGATGCGAGTAGTGAGGCTGCCGGGAACGTGTAGAGGAGGGTTCTGAAAGATTCTCGGACTGTGAGTGGGCTCCCCTATAGGTATACTGACCAGTGTGCTCACTGCGTGCGAACGTTCCAAAGCTGCATACTACCCTGACTGCTTGCAACAAGGACCTTGTTGAGGTAGGTGGGAGGATGGTGAATCATGATGGCCGTAAAGCCTGGCTCAAACTGGATCGTTTTTTGCAACTCTTGACGGAAAATTGAACATCGGGTGTTTGGTCGTCGAACACAAGTTGCTCACCTCCACTCTCGGCGTCCCAGACCAACATTCTACTACCGTCTTCGGTCAAAGCCATGACTTGGGGACCAAACACCAGAATATTGGTTAATGAGGTCTCCAAGGGGTTGACGAGCCTGTGCACCTGACGGAAATGCGTCAATAGGTCATCTCTACCGCGCTTGCACGGATGCGTACCTCTTTTCCCCGTTCATACTTTATGATGGACTGCCCCGAGGAAATCCAGACTGCGTTGCTGTCCATGGCCATTGACGAAATTTGTGCGGGTGCATCTGGACCTATGGTCCACATGGTCATGAGTGTGGGGGGTGAATGTGCTGCTAGAGCTGGAGTGCGTACCTACAAACAGCAAGCCCATCTTCTCGCCTTCCCACATCGCCCAAGCTTTACCCAAGCACGTAAGCAAGTGTATGCGCGGACCATCCGTCGCGCCTTTGTGAGAGCGTGTCTGTATCACGAAGGGTACACTGTTGGTGATTAAACCCAGAGCGCGAAAGGGTGCGAAGAGACGGGGTTCCTGCTCTGAAGACGGTGCAGAAGAGTCGAGTCTTGCGCGTTTCCTGGGAGGAGGGTTGGCGTGAACGTCCAAGTTCGCTCCCATTTTCAAAAGGATATGAACGCTGAAGCGGCGTAGAGGATGATGTGAGGCTAGGGAACTAGGCGAACCCGTGCTTACAGGCTCTCGAAGCTCATGCATCCGCCACAGCGGGAGAATTTCGCTCACGTGGCCAATGGAACGCAGATAAGATTAGATGCCTGCAGCGCCTGGCTCGTCGCTCGACTTCACTCAACCATCACGTGTCACGTCCCACAACGCCCTCCGGCTGTTCATGCGGATAGCATCATCGTCTCTGTACCAGTGCGCTCTGTCATCAGGTCCTGGATATGTTTTTAATCTTCTCACAGCGCAGTTCTTACGTGAAAGATCTGTAACCAGATTGTTCCTCGCCCAATAACCTCCGTTTGATGAACACTGGACATGACGCTGCATCTCCACATATCAGTTGAACTCCCAAGAACAATCGTCGGAAAGATCCTCAGGCAAGCATATGCGTGATTTTTATGTTCAACTCACCGGCGTGCGTTCCCTACGCCAGATGTGATACGGCACACCAGGTGTGATCCCAACACCCCAGCGAGACGCAGGACATTACGTTGGCCCCGGCGCGAACTTAAATCACCCTGGGCAGAAATTTGAGATATGTTCTAATAGTTACGGGAACGTGTATGAAAGCAGGTGAGTCTCCCGGCTAAGTCCCCAATCAACCTTGAAGGCCTCACAACGTATGCCATACATGTTTTGCGTATGCGTTCTGTGGGAAGACATCTATCAAGTACACAGTAACCCCGAGTCCAAAATCTGTGGTCCCGATGTGATATCCCCGGAAGCTCACGGCGGTAGGATAAAGGCTGTGAAGTCCACGATTAATCATGCACCCAGGGGCTCGCGCGGTGATTTGTGCAGCCTTCGATATTTCAAACAAGGGTCAGCGCAAGGTGACGCGTCTCCGGAGGTATAAAAAAGACGGACTCTCCTCGACCAATCTTCAGGAGCCCGGTCGCCCTCACCCTCACGAATTCGCGCTCAGTCGCACGCTGGTCATTCTTTCACGATCTTCTTCGTCCACTTCATCTCCCTGTTTCGCGGCATCATGCAGTTCTTCAGCACTGTCCTCCTGCTCCTCTCCGTCTACCTCGGTCTCGTCTCTGCAGGTCCCGTCGTGGAGCGCCGGTCGTCGTTCACCCTCCAGAATGGCAAGGATGCTCAAGCTCTGAACGCCAAGTTTGCGAAGCTCTCGGCCAACGCCCCCTGCACATCGGGCGATGTGGCTTGCATCGGTGGCGCGTTTGCACAATGCGTCAGCGGCCACTTCGTGACGACAAAGTGTGCGGCCGGTCTGACCTGCGTGGCACTGCCGCTTGTCAACAGCAAGGGCACCAGGTTTGTTCTGACCTTGTGTCACCAGGTGCACTTCGTGTTGACAATAGAGTCCCAGTGTTACTTGTGACACTCAGTCCGATGCTGCTGCTCGCATTGCGCGGACAGGTGCATCTGGCGGTTTGAAGGGCCGTGACCTCGAGGCGTGAGTACTCTTGCATTCCGCTAAACAGGAGCGCTCACACCGTCTACACAGGCGCGCTTCGTTCACTTTGGCCAACGGTCAGGAGGCCCAAAGGCTGAACAACCAGTTCAAGAGCCTCCACGCCAACAGTCCCTGCCAATCTGGCCAGAACGCATGTGTCAACGGCGGTTTTGCCCAATGTGTTGCAGGCCGGTTTGTCCTGACGCCGTGCAACACTGGCTTGACGTGTTTCGCCCTCCCCTTGGTGAACTCCCCTGGAACGAGGTATGTACGCTTTTTAGGTGTCCCGGTCATCTGGCTAATTTCGCTGTGTAGCCTTGTCTGCGACACCAAGGCGGATGCCCAGGCTCGCTTCAAGGCCTCTGGTGCTGGTGGAATATTCGGTCGTGATGTGGAAGTGTCTGAGTAGATTACTACTACCAGCGTTCAACAGTTCAATGGCACTTCGTGATATTTAATACGGGTTTACTCCCTTTCGTGCTGCCCAAGTGCTGCCTGCTTCTGTCCTTTTCCGGTAGCATTTGAGTAGTACGAAGATGTTAACAACATCACCAAGTTCAAGCATGTCAAAGAATACATTTGTGTGTTGTGTTCGGTCTTCAAATGAACTATGTCTGGCGTCTAGGGACCCTGTCTCCGGCCCGCGAATCTCGGAAGCCGGTTGGGCGCCTACGCGCAGCCGCCACCTCAAGCCTTCGAAGAACTGTGGCAATACCTTGCTTGCACTCCTCCACCTTTACTTCACAGAGCCTCTGATATTTCCGCCCATGGCCGAATCACACGTCAAACTCGATGCTCTACTACCTGCCGATGCCCTTACGCCTCAACTACGCATCGTAGCAGCTCTCTTGCTTGCCGTCATCCTGCTTGGCAGTGAGTAAACGCACGCGTAGCCCCTGCACCATATTGATTCGCCGGGCAGTTACTGTTATCTTCGCTCGTAGGAAGACTTCTGCTCGTGGAGACGCTCTGATCCTTGCCGGTTGCTCAGATGGAGGGAAGACTGCGATCCTCTCTACGGTAGGTTCCATCTCGCTTGGCATTTGAAGTCATTCTGTAACCTCTCCCGAAAGCTTGTCTACAAGCAAACTCTTCCCACACATACCTCCATGCATACAAACGTTGCGCAAGTTACGCTTTCGGAGAAGAACAAGGCACTGCGTCTCATCGACATACCGGGACACCCTCGTATCCGCGACCAGCTTTCGGAATACATGCCTCACGCCAAAGCTATCGCATTTGTCGTAGATGCAAGCACAATCTCGCGCAATTGTCCTGCGGTTGCGGAGTAAGTATTATCTTCCTCGTCCGTGGCCTTCGATATTTATTCTCCCCCTTAGGCATCTGCACATGATCCTCCACGCTTTGACGTCCCTTCCCCCATCTCGCGAAACCCCCTCTCTGAGTATTCTCGCTCACAAATGCGACCTTCTCAAAGCCACTGCGAGCGCGACGAGCGACCAGCTTGCCATCAATCGCGTGAAGACCATCCTTGAACGTGAACTGGAGAAGCGCAGAGCCTCACAGGTGAACGTTGTAGGCGTCGAAAGTCTGGGCGCAGAGGAGTCTGAGTCGAAGATGGGTGGGTTGGAATGCTCTGGGAGTGGTGAGTTCAAGTTCGCGCAGTGGGAGGGCGGGGAGGTTGCATTTTTTGGCACCTCGGTGAACGTTGGGAAGGCCGCTGCGGTGGCAGATGAAAAACATTCCGGGGGCGACGGCTTGTCACCCCTGCGCGAGTGGCTGGAAGACCTCGCGTAGCTGTATTCTGTGTAGTTGTGTAGTGTTTGCTAACGGAACATCAAAGCTTCAAGCTTGCTATGTGAAATTGTGAATCTGAGTGTTGGAGCTAAAGGAAGCATATGTGTCACGTGAAATAAGGCAAACACAGCCAAACAAGAGTATTTTATAGGATGGGTTGCAGCTCTGGCCCAACTCTTCACGCAACCTCTTAGACAGTGCCTGTCCTTCTCCTCAACACGAAGGTCACGGCGATTCGGTTATGCGGAGAGAAATACCGTAGGTTGGGGAGGACAATAGAGCTCACGCACCCATCCTTCCGGGATGTCGTGGTGTAGTGAGTGTCAGAACCTCTGCGCATCTTTTTGTAGTAGATCGTCATGGCCGCTTTTGTGTAATGCCACTAAATTACTACTCGTGCGTCGCTATACGTTGCAGAGGAGCAGGAGGCTTTTGAGCCTTCGTCCATATATTGTATTCCCGTGGGCTATGGCTCACAGAGAAGCCAAGTCCAAGTGATGCTTTCGTATCATCAAATTGCTTATCCGCCTTTGACAATGAATCTTCAATCTGCCAAACATGCCTGCCCCAAGCCACGCTGATTATCACGCGAGTGTGGTGTGTTCTGGAAAGCTAGAAAGGTCTCGAGCGAGGGCGTCTACGTCCACGTCACTCTAAACTGAGGCGCCAGAGACTCCCACCTCTTCAGCTTCAGCCACCTTCTCCCCCTTCCCTTCTCTGTACCTCCTTCGCCGACGACGACATGTTCATCATCAACTGGTTCTGGGACGTGCTTGCTCAGCTTGGTGTGTTCTATGCCCAAGCTCCCATCACAAGCTGGCACTGAGCTGAGCCTCTACAGGCCTTTTGCACAAGAACGCCAAGATCCTCTTCTTGGGTCTCGATAATGCTGGCAAGACCGTACGTGTCTCCCCAGTCCTAACAGGGCGCATATGTTAACTTTGCTTGCAGACTCTGCTGCACATGCTCAAGAACGACCGTCTAGCGACCCTCCAACCCACACTCCACCCAAGTATGTGAACCGTCTACAATGAGGAGCAATCCGCATTGACATGCCATGCAGCGTCGGAGGAGCTTGCTATTGGAAACGTGAAGTTTACGACTTATGATCTTGGTGGTCACCAGCAGGGTGCGTTCCCACGTAGTTGAGTCTTTCTACAGTTACGAACGTTTAAGGTCTCCACAGCCCGTCGTCTCTGGCGTGACTACTTCCCCGAGGTCGACGGCATCATTTTCCTCGTCGACAGTGCCGACTTCGAGCGGTTCTCCGAGTCGAAGGCGGAGCTTGACGCTCTTCTCTCCATCGAAGAGCTGTCGAAGGTGCCCTTCCTTATCCTCGGCAACAAGATTGACGCACCTGGGGCGGTGAGCGAGGACGAACTCAGGCACCAACTTGGGCTATACCAGACCACGGGCAAGGTGCGTGTTTTGGCCTCATCCCCCGTTGCGCGTTCTCACGTCGGCCTCAGGGAAAGGTCCCCCTCAACGATATCCGCCCCATTGAGATCTTCATGTGCTCGGTTGTGCAGCGTCAAGGGTACGGAGAAGGTTTCCGATGGCTCTCACAATACGTGCGTACTTCGCATTGCTGAACTTCCGTGTTGACGGCTGATATCCACCTTCCCTCAGATCTGAGTATCAGTACCGGACGTATACTCGCTACCATCTGGCTAAAGTATCACTCGTAGTCATTTCCCGGCGTAGACCTATGTGTTTTCCTATTAGTCTTGACATCCTTGTTCGCTCTTCTGTGTTGTTGGAATGTCAGCTGTGTTTTTCTTTGCCCTCCGTTTCCAATGTATGTGTCATTCGGACCTTCGAGTTGTGTGCAAGTGCGCCATCGACGTTCAGACTGTCAGCACTGGCAAGATGATCACTTGGACTAATTGGTGGCTGGAAGTTCGGCGACGAGCTTCCGCACTGCGCAGGCGTCAGGTTTGTCCTGTGCGCCGGTGGACGCAGTCACACGCGTCATGCCCTTGACCTTCAACGACGTCCTCCGACATGTGCCCTCATTCTCGAGCATCCTCGTCATCTCATCTCTCTTGCGCCTCGCGCTCATCGCGTACAGTGAATGGCATGACGCACGCTCGATAGTGAAGTATACCGATGTGGACTACCGCGTATTCAGTGACGCTGCTAGGTTTGTCCTCGCTCCGTCGCAAGGCAATCGCGCAGTGGGCCCGTTAGCAGGTCATTTCAACCTTGGAAGGTATATCGTCTCACGAACCGACTTTGACACGCATAACTGACCCAATTTTTTACTGCCCACCAGTCCATACACCCGCGCGACATATCGCTATACCCCACTACTCGCCATACTACTCGCGCCCAATGAGTGGCTGCATCCATCCTTCGGGAAATTCCTCTTCGCGGGCTGCGATATCCTCGCGGGTGTGCTCATGTACAACCTGCTGGTGTCGACAATTCTCCTCCACCCCCCTCCGTCTAAACAGGGCGAGACACAGAAAGACGTGGTCAACGACGCCCATGACATCTCGCGCCGGGCGACCTTGCTCGTTTCGCTACATCTCCTCAGTCCGCTCGTTTTCACCATCTCCACACGCGGCTCGTCCGAATCGGTTCTCTCGCTCTTCGTTCTCGCCACTCTCTACTACGCGCTGAGGAAGAAGTGGACGGTCGCTGCGGTCCTCCTGGGTCTCTCGACACATTGGAAAATATACCCGTTCATCTACGGGGTGGCTTGCCTCGGAGTCATCGGGAACACGCAGGTCACAGGAAAAGTCGGGGGATGGAAAGGATACGCTCGTTCTTTGGTGAACGCGCCAACGGTGAAATTTGGCCTGGTCAGTGGAGGGACATTTCTTGTGCTGGGGATAGCGATGTGGGCCATGTGAGTTCTTCTATATCTATTGCTCTTCCTATGTTTATATGCTACAACAGATGGGGCCAGCCCTTCCTCGACGAAACGTACCTTTACCATGTCCACCGGCGGGATCACAGGCACAATTTCTCGCCTTACTTCTACCTCATCTACCTCACCTATCCTGAAACCGATGGGTCATCAACACCCACTACTGCGTGGCAGGCATTGCTACGATCGCCTCTAACGAGCTTTGGCCCCCAAATGATCCTTGCCGTCGGGACAGGTCTACTCTTCGGGCGCAGGCACGAACACCTGATCTTTGCATGGTTCGTCCAGACTTTCGTGTTCGTCGTGTTCAACAAAGTCTGCACGTCCCAGGTGAGCCCTTTACATTCCTGCGTCCCTCGGCAAATCACTAACCCGCAAACGTCCTAGTACTTCCTTTGGTACACTCTATTCCTGCCACTGCTAGTACCGACTTTATCCATGAACACACGCCAGGCGGTCCTCTACGGTGTTGTATGGATAGGCACACAAGCGCTCTGGCTTGCTGAAGCATACAAGCTAGAGTTTCTCGCCCAGAATGTCTTCTTCAGCGTATGGATCCGAGGACTCATCTACGTCGTTGGGAACTGCTGGGTTCTTTCGGGGATCATGGATGCGTACATGCAAACTTGATCGGGAAGAAAAGCATGATGTTGTGTCGATAGCAGGATGACATCAATATACTCGTACATGCCGGCCGCATCTCTGTCTCCGTAGGTGTACCCATCGCCCAGGCTGTACGCTTGCTTCATGACGTGAGCAGCTTCTCGTCGATTATCTCCTTGGTGAAGCCTTCTGCTCCTTCACGCACTTCGATGACTTTACTGACGTCCGCCTGCGCAGCAAATCTGAATGCCCCGGTCATGGCGCGGCGAGTTGGACAAGAATGACATACCGTGGCTTGGAAGTCGAGGAATGCGCTCGCGTGTAGTGTCAAGAGGCCCATCTCACTAGACGTTGGAGCCCAGTTGACGAGCACGAGGGGGAAGCTCTTTCTCCCATCCTTGTGGTTTAACTCGTATGACAACAAGACATATCTAGGAGAGTTTTCAGGGAGCTCTAAAGCAAACATGTTGAGCCGAATCGCGGGGCTGAATGCAACAAAACAGGGGCACTAGAAACATACCTTCGGCGAGATCGTCGATACTGATGTCGTCAAACTGCTCAACCTCCTCCATGATGAGGTCTTTCTTATTGATCTTGATGACCATGGCGGCATGACCAGAGTTGCGGCGCGCAAACCTGAATTTACGAAGGGCAGCCTTCAGTTCCTGGGGAATGTCGACAGTGCGAGACTATGCTCGGGCGATGGGTTGTGGAGCATCCAGAACCGATTCGGAAGATAGTTTCAGGGATCGCGAGGGCATCAAGTGCGACTGAGACACACCATGACTTGTGTCTGGACGAGGACTGTTGGACCTGTAGTAGTGGGTGGTGTGGGGTAGATCAGGCTGAGCGGATCTCGGTCCTCCGTGCGTGTGAGCCTCGAAACGGAGGACTGCGCAGCAGCCAAGCAATCAGATAAGATGTCGGCCACATGGCGTCTACATCTTCACTGCTGATTGGAAGCCTGGTGGCGCGCGAAGCCTACTAGCGGTTGAACGCCTTCTGTGCCGGGACCCGGGCGCGACTGCGTCCATCTCATCCGGCCATACATATGGTCTCTGCTTCCTCCCGGCTGCGCAGCATGTTCTTGACTTCTCTCCCCCATGTCCTCCGCAGCCACGCCCCTCCTGGGCGAGGAATCTGAAGGCATGTCCCCTCCATTGGCAACACGCTCGCGCTTGCTGAATGTGCCCTGTCCTTAGGCGCGGCTCTGATTCAAGTACCTGCAGAAAACTATGGTACGACCTCAGGACGCGATGCTCATCGCTCACGCTCGGTGTCGGCATCGAAGCGGTTGAAACCGTCCCCCGTATGGTGAGTTCTCGCTTCATGCCACATTTCATGCTCTTCACGCAGGTCGTTGAACGCGTTCGCCCACACAGGATTTTATGTCTGTGCGCAATCGCTGCTATCTCAACATCAGGCACCGCGGCGCCGCGAGTTGAGCTGTACACGCGCACGGTGTGCGCCTCGCACGGGCTGGATCCAGCGGAATGCAACACCCCCGAGGTATCCGCGGCCGCGGCCGAGCTCATGGCAACACTTATGACGCTCTCGGGTGCGTTGGCGATGCTCACTGCAGCCTGGTGGGGTTCGGTGAGTCGCGAGTCACTCAGGCTATACTTCATCTCGACCAGGCCATTGACATGAGCGATAGCTCTCGGACTCCTACGGAAGGATAGGCGTGCTCGGGTTCAACGTGCTGGGGCTCATGTTGTCAGACGTGGGCTTCTTGACCGTTTGCCACTTCTGGCAAAGCCTTCCGGGAACGTACTGGTGGTTCGCAGTTGGTCCAGTATGTGAGGGACTGGTGGGAGGTGAGCACGACCTATTCGGTGCATGCACCCTATCTTGACGGGTTGATGGCAGGCATCTCTGTCGCGTCAATTGTGATGCACGCATATATCTCAGATTGTTGCGAACCCGCAGCAAGGTGAGCGTTAACCGCCCCACAAGCCCTGAACGTGGCCTTTCTGACTTCGCACGTAGGTCCCGAGCGTTCTCCCTACTCATGGGCATTATCTTCGTAGGAATGAGTATAGGCCCGATCCTCACAGGGTACATCATGCGATCCACGGGCCTTATTCTGCCCGTGTTCTATGCAACGGCGACCATCGACCTCATTGTCACGCTGGGAGTGTGGTTCGTTATACCAGAATCTCTGTCTCAAGAGGAGATGCAACACCGCAGGGCGTTACGCAAGGCTGCATCACAGGCCATGTCCCCCTTGAAAAGACTAGCTTCTTCGTTCGATTTCATATCTCCTCTGGCGCTCCTCTTGCCCCATAGGACCGAGCACTCTACTTCCAAGAAGTCGATCGACTGGACTATGACTATTTTAGGATGCGCGTTTGGCTTTGGGACCCTCGTGCAAGCTTCGACAGTCCAACAGATTCAGTACGCTTACTATGCAATGAAGTGGTCATCCGACATGGTGCGTTGGTTAGAGTGTGACATTGGCACAAGATTGAACATGACACAGGTCAGCTACTGGCTGGGATGTGCCCACATCGTGAGGGCAGTATACCTCACTATGATTTTCCCTAGTGGGTGCCACCGTCAGTTTCTCAGAACGTACCCCTCACACTCCACGACACTCCAGCCGTCATGAAGCTTTTCAGCTATTTGTGGACCAGCAGCCGGAAGTTTACGCCTTCCGACACTGGCAATCTACCCTCCGAGGACGCTGAGCGGGCACAATCTGGGCCTTTAACAAACGCAAAATCCCATGCGGCCTCGGTCGACTTGTTCCTCGCGCGCGCTGCACTGGTCACCGACGCCGTGTTCTATGCGCTCTGCTTCACCACCGACTCTGGCAAGCTCTTTGCGGTGTTCTCAATCAGCGTTTCATTTGGCCAGAGCTTTGCGCCAACGATGCAAAGTGTCGCGCTCAGCCTGTACGAGAAGCGTGGGGGGCGCGACACCGGCCGCCTACTCGGCGCGTTGACTGTTGTTTCCGCATTTAGGTGAGCATTTGCCTTGACATAACCCCAATGCCCCGTGCTACGGTCTAATATTTGCCGCGTGCAGTTCCCACATCATCGGGCCTGCGGTCTTCGGCATGACATATGCGCAGACGGTGGCAACAGTTCCCGGCGCGTTCTACCTTGTGTGCTGCGCCTCTGTTGTCGCCGGGCTGCTTCTGTTGATGTGCATTCGACTGCGCGACACGCCCTCAACGGGAGCAGGCCACGACCCCAGCTGCGAAGAGTCTGCACACGCTGCGGAGGGGAGGCAAGCTTCGTAAAGGTGAGATCGTGTGTCGGGGTGGAATGACGAGGGGCTTACATCATGAACTTGGATGTAGTGCGGAGAAGACGCAGGCTGCTGCATAGTATCCCCGCCACCGGCAATTCGCTGTACTTACAGTAGCAGCAGTGATGTACACGTTTCACAATAGATCAACATAGAGCAGCGCCAGGGGCCACCGTGAGTCCAACGCGGCGCCTGGGAATGAGGCCCCTGGCCGTTGCAGTCGGGCGACCGTATCTCGGCCATTGCACGTGGGGCATCGAATCGACATGCGATAAGTGAGCAGATGGTGCTTGGGGCGCAGCAGTACTGCGAGCGTGACGAACGCAGGTTCTGAGAGTCGTTGCCCGATCGGCGCTCAGCGCTTCAGCTCTGACCGCACGCGGGTACCCCATCGGTGGCAGGCAGCAGAGTGATCACTGAGTAAGACTTGGAATGCGTGCGTGGCGCGGGCCGAGACCCCGAGACCGGCAGTGGGAGTGCTGTTATCAGGCTCAGTCTCTCACCTCCCGCTGATTCAGACTGAGACTATACATAACTCTTTTGCCTCCCCACCACCGCGTGCCTACTCCCGCTCGTTTGTTTCCCCCCATCCCCTCTCCCTGCCGTCGCTCATAGAGCGACCGGGCACACTGCTGGACACCCCCGGTTGCTGACCCTAGCGTTCAGCCATGTCCCAGCCCCAGCCGCGCGCGACGTCCCGCGACCCCCTCCTCCGCTCGCGCGCCCAACAGTCTCAGCCGCGCTCCCGCCCCCGTCCACCGCACCTCTCCCACTCCACCACGGACTCGATCGGCCAGCTCCCTGGTCCGGCCGACCTCCTCAACCCCTCGAGCTCACTCGTCTCAGAGGAGCAGGTGGAGCTCCTCCATGAGTTCGTACACCCCCACCACGGTGCCGAGGAAACGCTCGTCAACGACGCGGCCTTTGGCGAGGAGCAAGGGTTCGCGAAAGACGATGGGGACGAGAACGCGTGGATGATGCAGCGGCCGTGGTGGAGGCGGCCATCCCCGTACTGGTGCGAGTGCTCGTCCCGCTCGCGCCTGCCGATCGGGACTGACCCACCCTCGTCCGCACGAATGCGAATACAGGTTCCTGGCGTTCATACCCTTTACTGCGATCGCGATGGGCATCACCGTTGCGGCTAAGATCGAGCTGTTCACGTACCTCGTTTGCTTGGCGATCCAGCCTACTGTCAGTCCTGACCACGGTTTGGGCGACGGGATGGTGACTCTCGCGGCACGGGCGATGCTGTCTGCGCTCGACGGTCAGTGTTTTGGTGTGCTTCTTCGCGCCAGGTCTCACATTTTGCGGGGATGTAGCTCCCAGTCAGGGTGTCTGCAAGACCGACCCCGTCGTCGCGGCTGGCGTCGCCAAACTCACGATGCTCATGACCACGAGCGGGGGCATTATCGCGTGCATGACCACCGCCTGGTGGGGTTCGGTGCGTCGCCCTTCGTCAGACTGGGTCAATGCTGACGTTGTGTGCTTATTCTCCACAGTTGTCAGACCGTGTTGGGCGAATTCGGATTTTGGGCTGCGCAGTGATTGGCTTGCTGATTGCCGACCTCACGTTCCTGGCCGTCTTCTGGTTCTACGACTATCTTCCTGGAGGTTACTGGTTCCTCATGCTGGGACCCCTCTGCGAAGGACTTCTTGGAGGTGAGAATGCCCTTGCATTCACACGTTCTTCATGCTGAGCAGGAGATAGGACGTCATCTGCTGAGTGCCACCGTGCACGCGTACTTCGCGGACACTAGCCCTCCTCACCTCCGGTAATATACTCGTCAAATATTCTTTGGTGGGTGCTGATCAATAATTTTAGATCACGCTTGTTCTCTCTGGACCTTGGTCTAATGTTCACTGGTATCGCCCTCGGTCCGGCGTTGGGCGGTGTCTTGGTCCGCGTCACAGGCAGTTTCATGATCGTTTTCTACATCTCTGCGATCATTCACCTCATCTATGCTCTCCTCCTATGGTTCATCATTCCGGAGTCTCTGTCCCCAAAGAAGATGCAGGATGCCCGTCAGCGGTACAAGCTCGACATAGAAGAATATAAGGCAGCTCACGCCGAAGGGGGAATCCTGGTATTTTTGCAGAGGATATTCTCGTTCTTGTCCCCAATCTCGCTGTTCTTCCCTGTCGACTTAAACAAGGGCGGGAATCCGGCCAAGGGAAAGCGCTGGGATTGGAGCTTGATGCTGATTGCTGCTGCGTACACGTTCGTGATTGCCAACCTGGTAGGGTCGTAATGTTTATGTGTTGCAGTGCGGTACTGATATTCGTACAGGGAATGTACCTTTTCACGATTCAGTACATGTCCACAGTCTACGGATGGTCGACAGAGAACGTGAGTCTCTGAACGGTATCAATCATGCTGAGATTCTTCAGTGCTCACCTTCTCTTCTAGATCAACTACTGGTTCAGCTCGGTTGGGGTCTCACGCGCTGTGTTCCTAACGCTGATTCTACCAAGTAGGATAATATATACTCGAGTGATGCTCTTCCAGCTTATGCCTGGTCCCACTAGCCATCATCCGGATCTTCAAACCCAAACCCGTGCAGCTCCCCGTCGAGCCCGTCGAGCCTCTTAGCCCTACTACTACTTCAACCTTCCCACAGCCCCCGGAGCCCACGCGCCGCCAGCCAAGACGCGCGACCGCCGCCGCCGTAACGGCGCACAAGACCGCGAAGTTCGACCTCGCGCTCGCGCGCGGCTCCGTCTTCGTCGACATCCTCACGATGCTGGCAATGCTCGCGAGCTCCTCCGGGATCAGCTTCGCCGTCGCGACGAGCGCGGCGTCGCTCGGGATGGGCTTCATGCCCGCCGTGCACTCGGTCGCGCTCGCGCTCTACCAGCGCCGCGGCGGGCGCGACGTCGGCCGGCTGTTCGGCGCGCTGAGCGTGCTCCAGGCGCTGAGCTCGGGCGTCGTCGGCCCGTTCGTGTACGGGCTCACGTACGCGCGCACGGTGGGCACGTTCCCGAAGATGATTTCGTCCTCGCGACGTGCTCGCTCACGCTCGCGTTCGTCCTCGTGATGTGCGTCCGGCTGCCGGAGGGCGACCTGGCGGGGCGGACGGACGAAGAGGAGCGGCAGCCGCTCGTCGCCGGCGAGAATGAGGACGAAGATGAGGACGAGCACCGCCGGGACACGCTCGTTGGCGCGCCGGAGCCGTTGGTCGTCGTCGACGATGGAAGAGGGCCGAGCGGTGGTCAAACCTGTTCCCGAGGTTTAAGCCTTGAGGTGTAGGTTTCACAACGTGCCCCCTACTGTCAGTCTTGCCCTCATCAGTTCTGCATTTGTGCATAATGTTCCTTCGGACTCTCGGTATCCTTGCCTCATTCCGTTACCCGAACGTTCGTTAGTCACTCTCAACAGTCTCTCGTGCCGTCCAGTTGTCGTCTTGTCGAGTGCACTTGTAACAGTAGCCATGTATATTCAGACAGCCCGCTTTCACCCTACACTATAACAACTCAAGATACATTGAGCGTAGATAGGCTAAGAGACGAACACCAGCATCGGCATTGAAAGGATAGGTCTTCCGGGTAGTCCGTTCCGTGTATAAAGTAGGTGTCCGAGGCGGTGAGGGCACTGGTAGCGACACGACTCTCTAAGGCAGCAGCAATTCTTGGTTGGTGCGAGTGCTCCACCAACGCCAAAGGCCGAGACTGAAAAAGAGGTTTCCGAGGCCGAGCAAGGCAGACCCTGCGCCGAGCACCGTGAGCAGCCACCAAGTGTAGCCGACGACGCGGTCCAATACGCGACCCGAGTACTTCTTGAGGAGCGCGAAACGGTCAGGAACGAGGTGGTATCCGGCTGGAAGCCGGATTACCGGGACGGCATTAGTAGTGGGCACGGGTGGAGGAAGTAGCAGCACGGAGACCACGGGTTTCTGCACGAAATGAGGGTCAACGGAGGGTCCATATGCGCGGTGACGAGGTAGGAACATACGTGGTCCGAGGTAGTGTACGAAGGAATCGCAGTGTACAGGACATTCTGGATGCCAGACTCCCGAGGCGTGTCTGGAGAGTCAGAGTGCGTGGTGTACATGACTCTGTCTGTCCATGCAGGCATTCGCTTCGAGCTGTAATTCTACAGTCAGCAGAGATGGACAAAACAGCAACTGCTGTCGCACGTACTCGTACTGATCCACCTCGCCCAGACGGTACTTATAGCTGCACTTGAACCGCCAGAACTCGCCTTCCCGGAAGCCGTGGAAGATAGTCCTTTTGACGTCGCGCTCAATCACGAGCTGGTCAAACTCTTTCAGTGGCATCCTGCCCTCGTCGTGCGACAGGGCCTCGGAGAGCGCGGGGAGCCGCTCGGGCGCCGCGAGTGTGTGCGTGGAGGGGAGCTCGAGGCGGAAGTTCAGGTCCCCAAAGAAGAAGAGGTGGCTGCTCGCGAACATCGTCGTCGGCGCACTGTGCGGCGGCGACCCGGGCAGGGGCGGGAAGAGGAGCGTACGGGCGATGTGGTGATAGTCCTGTACGCGGCGCGCGTTCAGGTGCGCGTGCGCGGTGAGGTGCGCGCACACGAACCTGGGGGCACGGCACCGACCATCTCAGCGTCGTCCTTCGAGGCGGGAGGAAGGGAAACGTACGTGAAGGTCTCGCCCACCCCTCCACCCTCTCCGGGAACGCGGAAGCGCACCGCGACGGCGCCCTTGTTCCCCATGTACGCGGGACCGCAGCTCGACCATTGCGTCTGCACGTCGCAGGCGCGGCGGCCTATCCCGTCGTCGCGGCCGTAGACAAGGAGCGCGACGCCGACATTGACGGTCTTGGCAATGAGTGTGTAGCGTTCCTTATTTGGAGCGTGTGCCTCGATTTGCGAGAGGATGAGTGAGTGCCGGCTTTCAAGCACCGACTTAGAGATGCCAGCCACTGAACAGAGGTCAGCAGGGAGTCGTGTGCCGGGTCGAGCACGGGGACATGGCCTTCCGTACCGAGTACTCACAGCCAAGATGAAGCGGCAGGAGCTCCTGAAAGCCAACCGCGACGATGTCAGGGGCACGACGCTCGCGCGCCAGGAAAGTGGACACTTGGAGGGTCGGTGCGAGCCAGTCGACTAGGTCTTGGGGAAGACCACGTTCGGCTTGCAGGTTGGTGTTGTAAGAAGCAATCTGAACGAGGGGCGGGAGGAGGTGTCCGACATGGTAGCAAGAAAGAGAGTGATCAGAGCA